>NC_052156.1:94557287-94583661 GCF_902713615.1 Scyliorhinus canicula
CACCATTTACACTGCAGGCACCGTCAGTGACTCCATTTACACTGCAGACACCGTCAGTGACTCCATTTACACTGCAGACACTGTCAGTGACTCCATTTACACTGCAGACACCGTCAGTGACTCCATTTACACTGCAGGCACTGTCAGTGACTCCATTTACACTGCAGACACCGTCAGTGACTCCATTTACACTGCAGACACTGTCAGTGACTCCATTTACACTGCAGACACTGTCAGTGACTCCATTTACACTGCAGGACACCGTCAGTGACTCCATTTACACTGCAGGCACTGACAGTGACTCCATTTACACTGCAGGCACCGTCAGTGACACCATTTACACTGCAGGCACCGTCAGTGACTCCATTTGACTCCAGGCACTGTCAGTGACACCATTTACACTGCAGACACCGTCAGTGACACCATTTACACTGCAGGCACACGTCAGTGACATCCATTACACTGCAGGCAGCGTCAGTGACTCCATTTACACTGCAGACACTGTCAGTGACTCCATTTACACTGCAGGCACTGTCAGTGACACCATTTACACTGCAGGCACTGTCAGTGACACCATTTACACTGCAGGCACTGTCAGTGACTCCATTTACACTGCAGGCACTGTCAGTGACACCATTTACACTGCAGGCACCGTCAGTGACTCCATTTACACTGCAGGCACCGTCAGTGACTCCATTTACACTGCAGACACTGTCAGTGACTCCATTTACACTGCAGGCACTGTCAGTGACTCCATTTACACTGCAGGCACCGTCAGTGACTCCATTTACACTGCAGGCACCGTCAGTGACACCATTACACTGCAGGCACCGTCAGTGACACCATTTACACTGCAGACACTGTCAGTGACTCCATTTACACTGCAGACACCGTCAGTGACACCATTTACACTGCAGGCACTGTCAGTGACTCCATTTACACTGCAGACACTGTCAGTGACACCATTTACACTGCAGGCACTGTCAGTGACTCCATTTACACTGCAGGCACCGTCAGTGACTCCATTTACACTGCAGACACCGTCAGTGACACCATTTACACTGCAGGCACCGTCAGTGACTCCATTTACACTGCAGGCACCGTCAGTGACACCATTTACACTGCAGGCACCGTCAGTGACACCATTTACACTGCAGGCACCGTCAGTGACTCCATTTACACTGCAGACACTGTCAGTGACTCCATTTACACTGCAGGCACTGTCAGTTACACCATTTACACTGCAGACACCGTCAGTGACACCATTTACACTGCAGGCACTGTCAGTGACTCCATTTACACTGTAGGCACCGTCAGTGACACCATTTACACTGCAGGCACCGTCAGTGACACCATTTACACTGCAGGCAGTGACAGTGACACCATTTACACTGCAGACACTGTCAGTGACTCCATTTACACTGCAGGCACCGTCAGTGACACCATTTACACTGCAGGCACCGTCAGTGACTCCATTTACACTGCAGGCACCGTCAGTGACTCCATTTACACTGCAGGCACCGTCAGTGACACCATTTACACTGCAGGCAGTGACAGTGACACCATTTACACTGCAGACACTGTCAGTGACACCATTTACACTGCAGGCACCGTCAGTGACTCCATTTACACTGCAGGCACCGTCAGTGACTCCATTTACACTGCAGGCACCGTCAGTGACACCATTTACACTGCAGGCAGTGACAGTGACACCATTTACACTGCAGGCACCGTCAGTGACTCCATTACACTGCAGGCACCGTCAGTGACTCCATTTACACTGCAGGCACCGTCAGTGACTCCATTTACACTGCAGGCAGTGACAGTGACACCATTTACACTGCAGACACTGTCAGTGACACCATTTGCACTGCAGGCACCGTCAGTGACACCATTTACACTGCAGGCAGTGACAGTGACACCATTTACACTGCAGACACTGTCAGTGACACCATTTACACTGCAGGCAGTGACAGTGACACCATTTACACTGCAGACACCGTCAGTGACTCCATTTACACTGCAGGCACCGTCAGTGACTCCATTTACACTGCAGGCACTGTCAGTGACTCCATTTACACTGCAGGCAGTGACAGTGACACCATTTACACTGCAGACACTGTCAGTGACACCATTTACACTGCAGGCACTGTCAGTGACTCCATTTACACTGCAGGCACCGTCAGTGACTCCATTTACACTGCAGACACTGTCAGTGACTCCATTTACACTGCAGGCAGTGACAGTGACACCATTTACACTGCAGACACTGTCAGTGACACCATTTGCACTGCAGGCACCGTCAGTGACACCATTTACACTGCAGGCAGTGACAGTGACACCATTTACACTGCAGACACTGTCAGTGACACCATTTACACTGCAGGCAGTGACAGTGACACCATTTACACTGCAGACACTGTCAGTGACTCCATTTACACTGCAGGCACCGTCAGTGACTCCATTTACACTGCAGGCACTGTCAGTGACTCCATTTACACTGCAGGCACCGTCAGTGACTCCATTTACACTGCAGACACCGACAGTGACTCCACATTTACACTGCGGGCACCGTCAGTGACTCCATTTACACTGCAGACACCGTCAGTGACACCATTTACACTGCAGACACTGTCAGTGAATCCATTTACACTGCAGACACCGTCAGTGACTCCATTTACACTGCAGACACTGTCAGTGACTCCATTTACACTGCAGGCACCGTCAGTGACTCCATTTACACTGCAGACACTGTCAGTGACTCCATTTACACTGCAGGCACTGTCAGTGACTCCATTTACACTGCAGACACTGTCAGTGACACCATTTACACTGCAGACACTGTCAGTGACACCATTTACACTGCAGACACCGTCAGTGACTCCGTTTACACTGCAGGCACCGTCAGTGACACCATTTACACTGCAGACACCGTCAGTGACTCCATTTACACTGCAGACACTGTCAGTGACTCCATTACACTGCAGACACGTCAGTACTCCATTTACACTGCAGACACCGTCAGTGACACATTTACACTGCAGACACCCGTCAGTGACTCCATTTACACTGCAGGCACCGTCAGTGACTCCATTTACACTGCAGACATAGTCAGTGACACCATTTACACTGCAGGCACTGTCAGTCACTCCATTTACACGGCAGACACTGACAGTGACTCCATTTACACTCCAGGCACCGTCAGTGACTCCATTTACACTGCAGGCACCGTCAGTGACACCATTTACACTGCAGGCACTGTCAGTGACTCCATTTACACTGCAGACACCGTCAGTGACACCATTTACACTGCAGACACCGTCAGTGACACCATTTACACTGCAGGCACTGTCAGTGACTCCATTTACACTGTAGGCACCGTCAGTGACACCATTTACACTGCAGGCACCGTCAGTGACACCATTTACACTGCAGGCAGTGACAGTGACACCATTTACACTGCAGACACTGTCAGTGACTCCATTTACACTGCAGGCACCGTCAGTGACTCCATTTACACTGCAGGCACCGTCAGTGACTCCATTTACACTGCAGGCACCGTCAGTGACACCATTTACACTGCAGGCACTGTCAGTGACTCCATTTACACTGCAGACACCGTCAGTGACTCCATTTACACTGCAGACACCGTCAGTGACTCCATTTACACTGCAGACACCGTCAGTGACTCCATTTACACTGCAGGCACCGTCAGTGACACCATTTACACTGCAGACACTGTCAGTGACTCCATTTACACTGCAGGCACCGTCAGTGACTCCATTTACACTGCAGGCACTGTCAGTGACTCCATTTACACTGCAGACACCGTCAGTGACTCCATTTACACTGCAGGACACCGTCAGTGACTCCATTACACTGCAAGGCACTGTCCAGTGAATACCATTTACACTGCAGGCACCGTCAGTGACACCATTTACACTGCAGACACTGTCAGTGACTCCATTTACACTGCAGACACCGTCAGTGACTCCATTTACACTGCAGACACCGTCAGTGACTCCATTTACACTGCAGGCACCGTCAGTGACTCCATTTACACTGCAGGCACCGTCAGTGACACCATTTACACTGCAGACACTGTCAGTGACTCCATTTACACTGCAGGCACCGTCAGTGACTCCATTTACACTGCAGACACTGTCAGTGACTCCATTTACACTGCAGGCACCGTCAGTGACACCATTTACACTGCAGACACCGTCAGTGACTCCATTTACACTGCAGGACACTGTCAGTGACACCATTTACACTGCAGGCACCGTCAGTGCCTCCATTTACACTGCAGGCACTGTCAGTGACTCCATTTACACTGCAGACACCGTCAGTGACACCATTTACACTGCAGGCACCGTCAGTGACACCATTTACACTGCAGACACTGTCAGTGACTCCATTTACACTGCAGACACTGTCAGTGACACCATTTACACTGCAGACACCGTCAGTGACACCATTTACACTGCAGGCACCGTCAGTGACACCATTTACACTGCAGACACTGTCAGTGACACCATTTACACTGCAGGCACTGTCAGTGACACCATTTACACTGCAGACACTGTCAGTGACACCATTTACACTGCAAGACACTGTCAGTGACACCATTACACTGCAGACACTGTCAGTGACTACCATTTACACTGCAGACCCGTCAGTGACACCATTTACACTGCAGGACACCGTCAGTGACACATTTACACTGCAGGCACCTGTCAGTGACTCCATTTACACTGCAGGCAAGTCAGTGACATCCATTACACTGCAGGCACCTGTCAGTGACTCCATTTACACTGCAGGACACGTGCAGTGACTCCATTTACACTGCAGACACTGTCAGTGACTCCATTTACACTGCAGGCACCGTCAGTGACTCCATTTACACTGCAGGCACTGTCAGTGACTCCATTTACACTCCAGGCACTGTCAGTGACTCCATTTACACTGCAGACACCGTCAGTGACACCATTTACACTGCAGGACACCGTCAGTGACACCATTTACACTGCAGGACACCTGTCAGTGACATCCATTTACACTGCATGACAGTCAGTGACACCATTTACACTGCAGACACCGTCAGTGACTCCATTTACACTGCAGGCACTGTCAGTGACTCCATTTACACTGCAGACACCGTCAGTGACACCATTTACACTGCAGGCACTGTCAGTCACTCCATTTACACGGCAGACACTGACAGTGACTCCATTTACACTCCAGGCACCGTCAGTGACTCCATTTACACTGCAGGCACCGTCAGTGACTCCATTTACACTGCCAGACACCCTCAGTGACACCATTTACACTGCAGACACCCTCAGTGACACCATTTACACTGCAGACACCGTCAGTGACTCCATTTACACTGCAGACACCGTCAGTGACACCATTTACACTGCAGGCACCGTCAGTGACTCCATTTACACTGCCAGACACCCTCAGTGACACCATTTACACTGCAGACACCGTCAGTGACTCCATTTACACTGCAGGCACCATCAGTGACTCCATTTACACTGCAGGCACCGACAGTGACTCCATTTACACTGCAGGCACTGTCAGTGACTCCATTTACACTGCAGGCACCGTCAGTGACTCCATTTACACTGCAGACACCGTCAGTGACTCCATTTACACTGCAGGCACCGTCAGTGACTCCATTTACACTGCAGGCACTGTCAGTGACTCCATTTACACTGCAGAAGCCGGTCAGTGACCCATTTACACTGCAGAACACTGTCAGTGACTCACATTTACACTGCAGGCACCGTCAGTGACACCATTTACACTGCAGGCACTGTCAGTGACACCATTTACACTGCAGACACCGTCAGTGACTCCATTTACACTGCAGACACCGTCAGTGACTCCATTAACACTGCAGACACCGTCAGTGACACCATTTACACTGCAGGCACCGTCAGTGACTCCATTTACACTGCAGACACTGTCAGTGACTCCATTTACACTGCAGACACCGTCAGTGACACCATTTACACTGCAGACACTGTCAGTGACACCATTTACACTGCAGGACACCGTCAGTGACTCCATTTACACTGCAGACACCGTCAGTGACACCATTTACACTGCAGGCACCGTCAGTGCCCCATTTACACTGCAGACACCGTCAGTGACTTCCATTTACAATGCAAGGCACGTCAGTGACACCATTTACACTGCAGACACCGTCAGTGACACCCATTTACACTGCAGCCCCTGTCAGTGACTCCATTTTACACTGCAGACACCGTCAGTGACACCATTTACACTGCAGGCACCGTCAGTGACACCATTTACACTGCAGGCACCGTCAGTGACACCATTTACACTGCAGACACCGTCAGTGACACCATTTACACTGCAGGCACTGTCAGTGCCTCCATTTACACTGCAGACACGTCAGTGACACCATTTACACTGCAGACCGTCATGTGACACCATTTACACTGCAGACACCGTCAGTACACCATTTTACACTGCAGGCCACTGTCAGTGACACCTTTACACTGCAGCACACGTCAGTGACACCATTTACCACTGCAGGACACGTCAGTGACACATTTACACTGCAGGCACCGTCAGTGACACCATTTACACTGCAGGCACTGTCAGTGACTCCATTTACACTGCAGACACCGTCAGTGACTCCATTTACACTGCAGGCACCGTCAGTGACTCCATTTACACAGCAGACACCGTCAGTGACTCCATTTACACTGCAGACACCGTCAGTGACACCATTTACACTGCAGACACCGTCAGTGACACCATTTACACTGCAGACACCGTCAGTGACACCATTTACACTGCAGGCACCGTCAGTGACACCATTTACACTGCAGACACCGTCAGTGACTCCATTTACACTGCAGACACCGTCAGTGACTCCATTTACACTGCAGGCACCGTCAGTGACACCATTTACACTGCAGACACTGTCAGTGACTCCATTTACACTGCAGGCGCAGCCAGTGATCCAGACTGACTCCATTTACACTGCAGCTGTTGTTCACTCAACATATGTATTGAGCCTTCATGATCTTAAATCTTTTTCTTACGTGCTTCACAGGGTCTTTGTCATACAAAATTTAAGCAAGCTACAGGAGATGTGAAGGCCAATGTCCTCAGTTGAAGATGAGTTTCAAAGCTGGCTTAAAGTTGTCTCTTACTGCAGGGCAGATGAAGATAGGCCAAGTGGTTTAGGGTACAGTTGAGGAGGATAGTGAGAGACTTCAAGAAGACAGACAAGTTAATGGAATGAGTGGCAGATCTAACTGAATGCAGAGAAAATGTGAAGTGATTCATTTTGGTAGAAAGCATGAAGAGGGTCAAGCTCCCCTAGCCAAGATGTTCCAGTACACATACAACACTGGCATCTTCCCGGTAATATAGATTATTACTCAGCTATGTCCTGTCCATAAAAAGCAGAAGAAACCCAATCCAACCAAATATCATCAAATCAGTCGATTTCGCGATCTTCAGTAAAGTGATGGACAGTGCTATCAAGCAACAAACTTACTCAGCAACAAACTGTCCACAAACACTCAGTTTGGGTTCCACCAGGGTCACTCAGCTCCTGACCTCATGACAGCCTTGGCTGAAACATGGACAAACGAACAGAATGCCAAACGTGCGAGAGGATAACAGCCCTTGACATCAAGGCAGCATTTGACCGAGTATGGCATCAAGCAGCCTTAGCTAAACTGAAGTCAATGGGGATCAGGAAGGAAAGAAACTCTCCACCGGTTGGAGTCATGCCTGGAAGAAAGGAAGATGACTGTGGTTGTTGGAGGTCAGTCATTTCAGCCCCAGGACATCACTGCAGGAGATGCTCAGGATAGTGTCCTCGGCCCAACCATCTTTACCTGCTTCATCAATTACCTTCCTTCCATCATAAGCTTAAAATTGGGGATGTTCGCTGATGACTGCATAATGTTTGGGAACAATCATGACTCCTCAGATACTGAAGCAGTCCATACCCAAATGCAGCAAGACCTGGACAATATACAGGCTTGGACTGACAAGTGGCAAGTAACATACGTGCCAGGTAATGATCATCTCCGACAAGAGAGGATCTAACCATCTCCCCTTGACATTCAATGGCATTACCATTGCTGAATCCCACATCAATATCCTGCGGGTTACCATTGGCCAGAAATTGAATTAGACGAACCATATAAATACTGTGGCTACAAAAGCAGGTCATAGGTTGGGAATTCTGCAGCGAGTAACTGATTCCCCAAAGCCTGTCCACCATCTACAAGGCAAATGTCAGGAGTGCGATGCAACACTCTCCACTTGCCTGGATGAGTGCAGCCCCACCACTCAAGAAGCTCAACACCATCCAGAATGAAGCAGCTTGCTGGATTGGTACTCCATCTGTTACTTTTAACATTCACTCCCTCCACCATGGATGCACAATGGCAGTGTGTACCATCTACAAGATGCACTGCAGCAATTGGCTGAGGCTCCTTTGACAGTACCCTCTAAACCCACAACTTGTACCACCAAGAAGGACAAAGCCAGCAAATGGATGGGAACAAGTTCCCTTCCAAGCCACCCACCATCCTAACTTGGAAATACATTGCTGTTCCTTCACTGTTGCTGGGTCAAAATCCCAAACTCCCTCCCCAACAGCACTGTAGGTGTACCTACACCATATGGACTGCAGCCGTTCAAGGCAACAGCTCACCAACATCATCTCAAGGACAATTAAGGTTGGGCAATAAATATTGGCCTAGCCAGCAACATCCACATCCCAAGAAAGAATGAAAAGCACTGAGCCAACACACCCATACACACGCTTGCAAACTCTAACACAACAAACACTGACCCTCAGAAAAAGGGACATAAGCTTACACACTGCATCCAATTGTATACCTTCCTCTTCCTTCAATCTCTTTTCATTGTAAGCTTTAAATCAATCTCTTTATCTGTGATGTTTTTATTTTAATAGAGGAGATGGGTTAGAAAAATGTGTCAAATTTGAAATTCAAACATCTTTTTAAACTAAACCTTCACCCTGAATCCAGTCACCACGTCTCCAGAATATGGATATAATTTTCTTCCTAAGTCTGTGTGTTTCTAAGCAGGGTTCCCATAAACTAAGTGACTTGTTGTCCCCTCTGGGCAGATCTCACTCTGGAATATGGGCACAGTGCCATTCCGGCCTTGGGTGACTTTCTGTGTGGAGTTTGCATTTTCTCCCCGTGTCTGCGTGGGTTTCCTCCGGGTGCTCTGGTTTCCTCCCACAGTCCAAAGATGTGCAGGTTAGGTGGATTGGCCATGTTAAATTGCCCTTAGTGTCCAAAGGCTAGGTGGGGTTATGGGAATAGGGCAGAGGAATGGCCTGGGAGGGGCACTCTTTCGGAGGGTCGGTGCAAACTTGATGGACCGAATGGCCTCCTCCAGAAATGTAGGGATTCTATGATACTCTGTGATTCTGCTCCAACACCTCCCCAATGTTGTCCAGCTGGTTCTTATCTGGCCAATCATAACCAGAGAATGACCTGCAATTTCATCACTTCCTGTTCACATATCGAAGATCAATTCTTGCCCCCTCCGATTTCTCCTTCACATGCTTACCTTCGGTGACATCCTCTGAAGACACAGCGCAAGTTTTCATATGTACCCTGCTGACACCCAGCTCTGCCTCACCACCACCTCTCTCGACCCATCCACTGCTGCTAAATTGTCCGACATCGAGTACATGGTGGTATTCATATCAATGATCTGGCACGAGACATGGATATCACCATTACATGTGAGAACACCACCCACCAGATACGTGGTACATATTCATGCGACTCGGCCCAACGTTGTCTACCTCATACGCTGCAGGAAAGGATATCCCACAGCAAGGTACATTGGCGAGACCATGCAGTCGCTGCAACAATGGATGAACGGACATCACGAGACAATCACCAGGCAGGAATGTTCCCTCCCAGTCGGGGAACACTTCAGCAGTCAAGGGCATTCAGCCTCTGATCTCCGGGTAAGTGTTCTCCAAGGCGGCCTTCAGAACGTGCGACAACACAGAATCGCCGAGCAGAAACTGATAGCCAAGTTCCGCACACATGAGTACGGCCTCAACCGGTACCTAGGATTCATGGCGCATTACATTCACCCCCCCCCCCCCACTATTTAGCCTGGGCTTGCAAAATCCTACCAACTGTCCTGGCTTGAGACAATTCACACCTCTTTAACTATGATTATCTCTTTCCAGTCGCTCTGTCTGGACCTGTAAAGATTTAATTACCTGCAAAGACTCGCATTCAAAGCATCATCTTGCATCATTGGTTTTAGCTTTTGGTACCAGTGTTTAGAGTTTTCTGCTAATTTCCTTCCGTAGTTCATCTCAGCTCTTTCGATTTTATTTTTAGTAGCCTTTTGCTGAACCTTAAAGTTCTCCGAATCCTCCAGCTTACCATTAGTTTTTGCTCTTATGTCCTCTTTGACTTCTTTTTTTGCCATGGAGCGTTTTTCTCCCTTTTAAAATTCCTCTCCCCCTCAGGAATATACTTTAATTGAGGGGTATTGAATATCTCCCTGAACATCCGCCACTGTTCCTCAACTGTCTAAATGTTCCAAGATTTAGATGTTTCAGGTGGGATAGAGTGGGATGTAAAAGGGATGGGGGAGTTGCATTACTAGTTGAGGAGAATATCACAGCTGTACTGCGGGAGGACACCTTGGAGGGCTTATACAGCGAGGCGATATGGCTAGAGCTGAGGAACAAAAAGGGTGCAGACACAATGGGCGCGATTCTCCCGAGTCACGAAGACTCGGGAAGCTGGCGTCAAAAACGGGCGGGTTCGACGCCAGCCTCCGCCCCCCCCCCCCGACCGGGAACCGATTCAGCTCCCCGGTCGGGGCTAGTACCGCGCGGCTGTGAACTCCGGCATCGCGGGCTTAACGAATTTCGTTAAGCCCGCTAGCCAGAGTTAGCGACGGCTGACGCGTCAGATGACGTCAGCCGCGCATGCGTGGATTGGACGACTCCAACCCGCGTATGCACGGATGACATCATCGCGCTTGTGCGTGAAACCCGCGCATGCGCGGGCCGTTATGCCCCGCAGAAGCCCCGCGGATGGATCCATCGGGGCGGCGGAGGGAGAAAGAGTGCGCGGGGTAAGTACCCGCTGCCCGCGATCGGTGGGCACCGATCGCGGGCCCATGGCACCCTTGGCACGGCCGTGGTACTGCCGTGCCAATCAGTGCCATGGTTCCCCAGATCGGGACTTTACGGCCGTTTTTACGAACGGTCAGACCAGGTGTGTTTTACGTTCATAAAAACGGCCGTAAAGGCCTTGGAAATCGGCCCATCGGCCAGGGGTGAATAGCTGCTCGCCGTAAAAAAACGGCGGGCAGCGATTCGTGTCGGGAGGCGGGCGTGGGGGGGGGGGGGAGAATAGCGGGAGGGCGTCGGACCAGCGTGTCCGTAAAAATTTACGCCGCCCGCTATTCTCCGAATTTTCGTGACCGCGGAGAATTGCGCCCAATGTTGGGAGTTTACTACAGGCCTCCCAACAGCCAGCGGAGACAGAGGAGCAGATAGGTAGACAGATTTTGGAAAGATGTAAAAGCAACAGGGTTGTTGTGGTGAGTAATTTTCGGCTGGGAACAGACAAAGCCAGAGTGGAATATAAGGAATAAAAGCAAATTACTGTGGATGCTGGAATCTGAAATCAAAAGAGAAAATGCTGGAAAATCTCAGTAGGTCTGGCAGCCCTATAGGGAGAGAAAAGAGCAAGCATTTCATGTCCAGATGACCCTTTGTCAAATGTCATGGGAATGTCACTTTAAGAAATGTTTGTCTTCTCAAGTGGCTGCAGTGATGTCATTGTGTGGGTGGGGCTCTAGTTCTCCTTTTTACTTTTGTTTTGAGCTGGAAACTGTTTCTGGCTCTGCGTTTTAGTTTCGTTTTCAGTTGGAGAGCTGCATTCAAACCAAGGGTGTGTATTTTGGTCTTTCTCTCTGCATGCTAAAGAATGTATCCAGATCACTTGATGATTTCAGAGTGATACCTGTTTTTGTAAGAAATGCAAACCTACTGTCTTTGTTAAACAGGGTTTTTGATTTATGGATTATCATAGAATTTACAGTGCAGTGCCATTCGGCCCATCGAGTCTGCACCGGCTCCTGGAAAGAGCACCCTACCCAAGGTTAACACCTCCACCCTATCCCCATAACCCAGTAACCCCACCCAACACTAAGGGCAATTACTAAGGGTAATCCTGACAAAATCATACCCATTTATCTGCATTTGTGCTATCGGCTCATTGACCTTATTCCGAATACTGCGTGCATTTAGGTACAAGGTTTTTAAATACGTCCCACTGATTTGTCTTTCCCTTGCAGCATTTTCTTGTGCACTACGCTTTTCACACATTCTGACCTGCTTTATTAATCTCTGATAATACTCAGCCTCATCCCTAACTTTCACTCACAGACATCTTACATTTTGATTTTTTACGTTTCCTTCCCCCTCCACATTAGACTGGCCCTGCCTGTGCATCCTAATAACCTCTACTTTCTCCTCACATGGTGACCTGCTACTTTGGTTCCCCTTAACTATTATACTTCTTGTTGTTTTACCATTAGCTGCAGTTCCGAATGTTAGGTTTCTGACTACTTCTTTACTCTCTGCCCTGTTACTTGTTTTTGGAGTGTATTTAGTCCCTTTTGAGGTCTCTCTCTCCATTGCCTACTCAGTTAATTCATTTGTTTTTTAATGTTTTTCTCAACTTTGATGCAGATGTGTAATCTTTTTCAGCCTCACAACCCTCCCAAGATATCGGATCTCTTGAGTATCTCCGATTTTAATCGTTCCATCATGGGGGTACTGTGATGAATGTAGGAATTTCAGAAAAATTGTATTATATGTATTTGGTGCAGTAAGAGCTCAAAGCCTAAGTTAGTGTGTGACGACGGCAGTAGTGCTTTTAAAAATCCTGGTTGGAAAGGTTTTGGGAGCCGGAGGTGCAATTAAGACATCGTAAAAAACTGGAGCTATTAGAGTTTTGTTTGGATTAAGGGTTATCTCTCTGTGGAGTTAATTAGATTTCAGCTTGGTAAATTGATGTAATTAATGGGAGGAGGTAAAGTACGAGGCATTTTGCAGAAAAGCAGTTTAGCTGAGTTTGAGATTGGAATGCGAGCAGAAGTCAAGTATCTGCTCTCACTGCAGTTCAGTTAAAGATATGTCTGTAGACAGATCAGCAGTTTCCTTCCAAGCAGTTCAGAATTGTGTGACTGGAAAGTAAAACCAACTCAGAAGCAGCTTCTGATGAAATAAAGCCAGAGTTTCTGCATGGTTCTGACAAGAGTCAGAGCTTTTCTTTAAACTAGTGTCAAAAGATCTCTCCCCCACAAAGTAGAGTATCCAGACATCTTTGTACAGCAGGTACTTCTGAGTGCTAACTGTATTTGAAAGTCGATTGAGAGTTGAGATTTTTTTGTTGATTGAATGGGAATAAAGATAGCAGTTGAGGGCTATTGTGTCACTGCATTGATTAGCATTGTTTAAGGGGTAATTGTAAGCGTGTGTGATGTTAAAGATATTTTAATACTATGTTAGTAATAAAGCTTGTTTTAATTTACCGTATCCCTATTTTTTGTGCAATCACATCTGGAGTGAGGTAACCTTTCTTCAGTTTTACAAAATTAAAATATTCATAGAATCATAGAATGTATACTGCAGAAGGAGGCCATTCGGCCCATCAGGTCTGCACCGGCTCTTGGAAAGAGCACCCTACTTAAGCCCACACCTCCACCCTATCCCTGTAACCCAGCAACCCCATCTAACCTAAGGGCAATTTAGCATGCCCAATCCATCTAACCTGCACATCTGTGAACTGTGGGAGGAAACCGGAGCACCCGGAGGAAACCCACGCAGACATGAGGAGAATGTGCAGACTCCACATAGACAGTGACCTAAACCAGGAATCGAACCTGGGACCCTGTTGCTGTGAAGCACCTGTGCTAACCACTGTGCTACCGTGCCACGCATTGGGTTTCTGTCAAGTACCCTAGCCACTGCTGGGGTCTGGTCCGGGATTCTAACATCACCATGCCTTCACCATGGGCTCCAAGCTCTGGAATTTCCTCCCTAAAGCCTCACATCGTGAAAGTCATATCCTGTTGGCCAAGCTTTTGGTCATCTGCTCTGCACTCGGTGTCAAATATTTCTTTAAAATTCTCCCGAGAAGAATCTTGAGATGCTTTATGTTAAAAGCGCAACAGAGAGCCTCACACTTCTCTCATGTTCCCAGTAATCACTGGCTTCAGAGATCAGCTAATTGTCACTAAATGACACAGTGCACAATTAAATTTTGCTGTGGGCCTCAACCAGGCCTCATCTCAAGAACATCTGTGGACATGACAAAATTGGAAGAGCTGTCCCAAAGACGAGTGAAGCAAACAGCCTGACAGTCATAATCACAGATTCATACCTCTCACCTCCCAGACTACTCCATGACAATAACTTTCACATCAGCAGGACAGATCTGCCAGAGGAGGTGTCACAGGAGGGAGTGGTCCTCTGAATCCTCAAAATTGACTCAGGATCACATGAAGTCTTATAGCATTGAGTCAAACACGGGGAAGGAAATAATCTTCCAATTACCATCTCCTGCCTCCTCCATGTTGAACACCAACTGCAAGAAGCACACAGGGCAGCAAGGGCACAGAATGTAATCTGGATTGGGGCTTTATAGTTCCATTACCAAGAGTGCCTCAGTAGCACCAGCACAGACCAAGCAGGCAGAGCCCTGAAAGACATATCCAGGCAGACAGGCCTGCAATGGACGCTGAGAGAACTGAGGGGGGAAAATCTATTTGACCTCAACCTCATCAATTTACCCATCACAGATGCATCTGTCCATGCCAGTATTGGTAGTGTAAGGATTGTGACAAAATCTTTTGTCTCTTCGGTGTTTCTTTTTTGAACTGAAACCAGTCCCACCCCACCCTCCGCAAGATGCCATTTGAACTAGCCCAGGACTTCACCTTGATGCTCTGTAGAAGAGCCCATGATGTCAGTGTGATGGATTTGGCAAACGGCCAATCAATGCGTCTGGAATTCTGGGGTATTGCTTGCGTTTGGTGAAGCCATTCAGAACCTTACTGAAGAAAGGCGGGTCAAAGAGCTCCAATTTGTTCTGAATTCTTAGAATCACAGGTTTATGGCATAGAAAGAGGCCATTCGGCCTATTGTGTCTGTGCTTGCTGAAAAACAAGCGCCGCCACCCCCCCCCCCCCCCCCCCCAGTGTAACTCCACTTTCCAGAATTTGGTCTGGTGCCTGCAGGTTACAGGACCCGAGGTACAGATTCAGATACCTTTTCAATGAGTTGTGGGTTTCTGTCTCTATTACCCTTCCCGGCAGTGAGTTCCTGACCCCTGCAACCTGCAGGTGCCAAAATATTCCTACCAATCATTTTAAATCTGTCCCTGGTTCGATTCCCCGCTGGGTCACTGTCTGTGTGGAGTCTGCACGTTCTCTCCGTGTCTGCGTGGGTTTCCTCCGGGTGCTCCGATCTCCTCCCACAGTCCAAAGATGTGCATGTTAGGTTGATTGACCATTCAAAATTGCCCTTAAGTGTCAATAAAGGTTAGGAGGGGTTACGGGGATAGGGTGAAGGTAATAATAATAATCGCTTATTGTCACAAGTAGACTTCAATGAAGTTACTGTGAAAAGCCCCTAGTCACCACGTTCTGGCACCTGTTCGGGGAGGCCAGTACGGGAATTGAACCCGCGCTGCTGGCCATGTGGGCTTAGGTGGGGTGCTCCCTCCAAGGGCCGGTGTAGACTTGATGGGCCGAATGGCCTCCCTCTGCACTGCAAATTCCATGATTCTATGACTAGAGAGAGTGATAATCACCGTTGTTTTCTAAAATCAGCGGGTGCCTGGCACATCCTTGCTGTAAACTTGAAATTATCCTGATTCTACTAAGAAAGGTTAAGGAAAAAAAGTAGCCAGCTGTAGGTCTAACCTCCAGAAAGAAACTAACCGGAAGACATCCATCTGAATCAAAGATCCTTATCCTTTTATTTTATTATATTTTCTTTACTTCTGAATCACCCTTTCCCGTGTGTGTGTGTCTGCATTTGTGGGTGCGTGTCTGCATGCATTTTATATATATACACATATATATATTATACGTATGAGATTCTGCAAAGAGATCCAAGCATGAGGCAGTTTTAAAACTCTCTCTGCCTGGTGATTTCGAGAGCATTCTACAGCCTGCAGTTTCTCGTTGAAGACATCATTAGGAGATCACTGGCTACAAAGACCACTATGTTGGCAACAAAGAACCATCTCATAGCTCTTAATCATTGCAATTATTTAAACCCCCCCCCCCCCCCCCGTTCCGTGTGTGTGTGTCTGGGTGGAGGGTGGGATGGGGTTTTGGGAATAGTTCGATTAGCAGACCATTGTTCCATTTTTATTATATATTAATCTTTTTTCTTGTTATAAATAAACTGTTTAATGTTTAATGTTTTACTTGTAAATCTGGTGCCTGTAAGTCTTTGGAGCAGTCTAGGGCCAACATCTCGACACGTTTATAAGAATTATTTGTTAATTTGCTTATGTTTGGGGGGGGGGGGGGGCTGCATTCATCCAGATAAGTGGAAACTATTCCATTACACTCCTGACCTGTGCCTTGTCGATGGTGGACAGGCGAGTCAGGGAGTCAGGAGGTGGGTCATTCACCACAATCCCCAGCCTTTGACCTGCTCTTGTAGCCACAGTATTTGTATGGCTGGTCCAGTTAAGTTTCTGGTCAATGGTACCCTCCCAAGATGCTGATGATGGGGGATTCAGTGATGGTAATGTCATTGAATGTCAAGGGGTGATGGTTAGACCCTCTCGTTGGAGATGATCATTCTATGGTACTACATTAATGCAAGTTCATATGATCCCTACAGTGCAGAAGGAGGCCATTCGGCCCATCAAGCCTGCACCGGCCTTCTGAAAGAGCACCCTACCAAGGCCCACTCACCTGCCCTATCCATGTAGCCCCACCTGACCTGCACACCTTTGGATCTTGGGAGATCTGGAGGAAACCCGCACCACTTGGAGAAGATGCAAACTCCACACACAGTCACCCGAGGTTAGAATTGAACCCGGATCCCTGGCGCTGAGGCAGCAGTGCTGACCACAGTACCACCATGCCTGGTTGATTGTGCCAGTGTTTAAATTAACAGCTGATATCTTGAGGTTTTGGTGACAGCAAACAAACCTGGAGGTCCGATATTCCATTCCACAAGGTAACCTGATTTAGCTCACGTCAGCCCTATTGGCTATGACTGCTCTCAGTCAGTGTCCATGGGTTGCTGAGGAAATCAGTGAATCACTAATGTTCCTTTTACAACCCAGCAATGACATCACTGCTGGAAAGTAGGAAACATAGGTCAGTTTATTCACAGCAATGTCCTACAAAGAGCACTGATAAGATAAACCATTTTATTAGCATTAGCATTAGAAAGATAAATGTTATCTTGGAGATTGGGGACCAAACCCCTTTTCACGTTAGAATCATGGAATCCCTACAGTGCAGGAGGCCATTCGGCTCATTGAGTCTGCACCAACCCTCTGAAAGAGCACCCTACCTCGGCCCACTCCCCCGCCCTATCTCCTTAACCTTATGTAACTTGCACATCTTTGGACTGTGGGAGGAGACCGGAGCATCCAGAGGAAACCCACGCAGACACAGGGCAGAATTGAACCGGGTCCCTGTTACTATAAGGCAGCAGTACTAACCACTGTACCACCTTGCTGCCCATCGTTCTGTGGGATTTTATATGTCCGCATAAGAGGCAGGCTAAAGACTAAAGAGATTTGAAAACTGCAATCTAATCAGAACATCCATTATAAAGCGCTGGGTTGTCACTTTTCCAGTGTATGATATCATTTGAACTTTGAGATTAGACTAGAATGCTGTAGTCAAGCCCTGCTAGTTATTCTCACAGGAATGTATTGCCCGAAACTACAATGGAAATTATGTTCCCTGCGTATGCCAGGGTATGCCTGGCCTCCAAACACAGACAGCAATACACCTCAACCGACAGCACATCACCAGTGTTCAATGCTTAGCAGGACAGTCAGACATGCTCAACTGCATTGGACTGGGAGCTAATATGACTATAGTGCAAGGACTGAACAGTGGTTTGCAATAATATAGATAGTTGGTGTTCAGCTTCATTATGAGGATCCTCAACACAATCTGCTTCACGTTACCCCTCCCTTCAAATCCTGGCTCTGCCCTTTATTAGTAACCAGATCACAACAGAGGGAGCCCTGTAGGTTTCTGAGTCCAACTTTTGAATTGTTGAGCTCTCAGTAGCCTTGCAACAGTGTGTTTTGGACTATATGTAACTGAAACACTGCAGTCAGTAACTCGCAATTCAAACTAGCTGATTAAAAGCAGAGTTTCAAGGCTGCTGACTATCTCAACGTGCCTTAAAACCAGTGAAGTACTTTCTGAAGTGGAGTGAGCAACTGTCACAATGCAGTCAATTTGCACTCAGGAAGTGCCCTCAAACAGCAATGTGATAACGACTAGACAATCTGTTTATGCGATGTTGATATGAGGGGTACATATTGGTCAGGACACCAGGGATAACTCCCCTGCTCTTCTTCAAAATGTTTTACGTCCAGCTGAGAGGACTTGCATGAAGGTTTACCAGACCGATTCCTGAGATGGCAGAACTGACATACGAGGAGAGATTGAATCGGTTAGGATTGTATTTTCTGGAGTTCTGGGGGAAATCTCAAAGAAATCTATGAAATTCTAATAGGACTAAGCAGGGTCGATGCAGGAAGGATGTTCCCATGGTGGATGTGTCCAGACCAGGGGGCACAGTCTGAGGATGCCGGGTAGCCTGTTTGGGACAGAGACGAGGAGACATTTCTTCACTCAGGGAGTGGTCGGCCTGTGGAATTTGTTACCACAAAAAAGCAGCTGAGGCCAATTGAGGCCAATATTGTATGTTTTCAAGAAGCAGTTAGATATCACACTTGGGACGAAGGGGATTGAAGGATATGGGGGGGAAGCGGGATCCGGCTACTGAGTTGGATGGTCAGCCAGGATCATAATGAAGGGTCGAATGGCCTCTTCCTACTCCTATTGTCTATGTTTCTATCGAAAACATTTCTTCAAAAAGATAGCCCACCTCCAACAGAGCACCCCACCTCCAACAGAGCAGCACTCCCTAAGAACTGCATGGCATTGGCAGCCTTCATTTCTGTACACAGTGCTGGATAGGACTTGAACCCTGAACCTTCAGACTCGGCAGTGAAAGTGCCTCTAACTAAGCCATGGCTGACGGTGGGCAGCACAGTAGCTTCTCAGCTCCAGGGTCCCAGGTTCGATTCCCGGCTTGGGTCACTGTCTTTGCAGAGTCTGCACGTTCTCCCCATGTCTGCATGGGTTTCCTCCGGGTGCTCCGGGATCTTCCCACAGTCCAAAGATGTGCAGGTTAGGTGGATTGGCTTTGCTAAATTGCCCTTAGAGTCCAAAACAGGTTAGATGGGGTTGCAGGGACAGGGTGGAAGTGTGGGCTTAGATAGGGTGCTCTTTCCAAGGGCCGGTGCAGACTCAATGGTTAAATGGCCTCCTTCTGCACTTTAAATTCTATGACACACAATATGCAACAATCTTCCAGCAGAAAATGCCTGCTGTATTCACATTCCTTAATCTGAATTCCTTGATATTTGTGAATTTCCTTGAAATTGTGCAAAGAGCAACCTTGAGCAGAGTTGGTGTACGCTGTGAGAGGGTCGGAAGAATACCTTAAATCCCTCACCAACACTCATACCTGCTTCAGTCTCAAGGAAGAGCTCCTCATCTTTCAACCTCCTAGCCGTCTGGACAATGAGATAATTTGGTTTTGTTTTGTATTGCTGGTTTGGGTTCTTTTCCCCCCCTCGTGTTTCTCTATTTTCTTTTGCTTTTGGACAGCCGCTGATCAGGGTCCTGCCAGTCACACCTCCTCGACAATCTTTTCTTTATCCTTAGTTATCGCACCAAAATTCCTTTTGCCACTTCATCTCTCCTGCCCTCCACTTTATCACAAATCTTCCCTTTGTTTTTTTTCATATAATCACAGGTTTATGGCATAGAAAGAGGCCATTCAGCCCATTGTGTCTGCGCTGGCTGAAAAACAAGCCCCCATGCAGCGTAACCCCACTTTCCAGAATTTGGTCTGGTGCCTGCAGGTTACGGGACCCGAAGTACAGATTCAGATACCTTTTCAATGAGTTGAGAGTTTCTGCCTCTATTACCCTTCCTGGCAGTGAGTTCCTGATCCCTGCAACCCGCAGGTGAAAAAATATTCCGACCAATCATTTTAAATCTGTCCCAGGTTCGATTCCCCGCTGGGTCACTGTCTGTGTGGAGTCTGCATGAGTTTCCTCCGGGTGCTCCGGTTTCCTCCCACAGTCCAAAGATGTGCATGTTAGGTTGACTGACCACGCTAAATTGCCCTTAGTGTCAATAAAGGTTAGGGGGGGTTACGGGGATAGGATGAAGGTAATAATAATAATCGCTTATTGTCACAAGTAGGCTTCAATGAAGTTACTGTGAAAAGCCCCTAGTCACCACATTCCGGCGCCTGTTCGGGGAGGCCGGTACGGGAATTGAACCCGCGCTGCTGGCCTTGTGGGCTTAGGTGGGGCGCTCTTTCCAAGGGTTGGTGCAGACTCGATGGGCTGAATGGCCTCCTTCTGCACTATAAATTCTATGATTCTATGACTGGAGAGAGTGATAATCACTGTTTTTTTCTAAAAGCGAGTGCCTGGCACATCCTTGCTGTAAACCTGAAATTATCCTGAATCTAATAAGAAAGGTTAAGGAAAAAAGGTAGCCAGCTGTAGGTCTAACCTCCAGAAAGAAACTAACCGAAGACATCCATCTGAATCAAAGATCCTTATCCTTTTATTTTATTATAGTTTCTTTACTTCTAAATCACTCTTTCCCGTGTGTGTGTGTGTGTGTGTGTGTGTGTGTCTGCATTTGTGCGTGCGTGTCTGCGTGTATTTTATATATATATACATATATGTTATATACATGAGAGAGAATGGGGTGTTAGAAAGGGTTGGGAATCACAGCAGATGGCTGATTGTATTGTTTTGCTGATTTAATTATAATACCTGTTACTAATAAAAGGTTACTTGTGTTTAAATTTAACAAACCTGGTGACTGTAGTCAACTTAACTCAACCAATCTAATTTCACTTGTGTTGCGACTCTGGGTCAAGTGGGCCTGGAATTGACTGTACACTAGCCCAGGGGGTCGGAACACTTCACAGATGCTGCCAGACGTGCTGAGTCTTTCCAGCATCTTTTGTTTTTATTTCAGATTTCCAGCATCTGCAGTATTTTGCTTTGGCACCTGTTTTTCTTAAATCATTATGCTCATAAACTCAGTACCTGACTAACAGCTGGATGATTCACACATCAGTCTAAATGGTTGCGGCTCTTCCATCCTCTATTCCTGGATGATGGCTTTTGTTGGTGAAGGGAGATGGCGGATTTAGAATTCTCTTCTCCTAAACAGAGAGTGACTGAAAATGAAAGGCGGTTTGTTTGCCAGAGATGACCGTACACTCTGGTACTCAATGGCAAATGCTTAACCAATCTTAAATCAGGCAAACTTTAATGCATGGGGTGAAGAGCAAATGGTGAATAAAAATCACACCAAAATCATAGATCATAGAATTTAAAGTGTAGAAGGAGGCCATTCGACCCATCAAGTCTGCACCAGCTCTTGGAAGAGCACCCTACCCACGGTCAACACCTCCATCCTATCCCCATAATCCAGCAACCCCACCCAACACCAAGGGCAATTTTGGACACTAAGGGCAATTTATCATGGCCAATCCACCTAACCTGCACATCTTTGGACTATGGAAGGAAACCGGAGCACCCGGAGGAAACCCACGCACACACGGGGAGGATGTGCAGACTCCGCACAGACAGTGACCCAAGCTGGAATCGAACCTGGGACCCTGGAGCTGTGTAGCAATTGTGCTATCCACAATGCTACCGTGCTGGGTCGAAAGACCAAATAACCTCTTGAGACAACGTTTGTGGAGAGAAAGGAGGGTGAGCACTGGGTCATACCACAATTGCTCAAACCAGTGTTGGAAGGCGAGAGGGAACATGTCAGAGAGAAAATATAACAGCTGCTATTAGGAGGAAATAGTGGAGTAGTGGCAATATCAATGGACCAGAGGCTGATGGAGGCACAGGTTCAAATCCCACCACCATAGCTGGTGGAATTTAAATTCAATTAATAAATCTGGAATTAGTCTTAGTAATGGGGGCTGCACAGTAACACAGTGGTTGGCACTGCAGTCTCACCGTGCCAGGGACCCCGGGTTCTATTCTGGCCTCGGTGACTGTCTGCGCAGAGTCTGCCCTTTTCCCCCAGTGTGTGCGTGGGTTTCCTCCGGGTGCTCCAGTTTCCTCCCACAGTCCAAAGATGTGCAGGTTAGGTGGGTTGGCCGTGATAAATTGCCTTTAGTGTCCAGGGATGCGCAAGTCAGGTTAACAGGGATAGGGCAGCGTGGGCAGATGAGCGGACATGGGTAGAGTGTGGGCAGCATGGTAGCATTGTGGATAGCGCAATTGCTTCACAGCTCCAGGGTCCCAGGTTCAATTCCCGGCTGGGTCACTGTCTGTGCGGAGTCTGCACATCCTCCCAGTGTGTGCGTGGGTTTCCTCCGGGTGCTACGGTTTCCTCCCACAGTCACAAAGATGTACAGGTTAGGTGGATTGGCCATGATAAAATTGCCCTGAGTGTTCAAAATTGCCCTTAGTGTTGGGTGGGCTTACTGGGTTATGGGGATAGGGTGGAGGTGTTGACCCAGGGAAGGGTGCTCTTTCCAAGAGCCGGTGCAGACTCGATGGGCCGAATGGCCTCCTTCTGCACTGTAGGAATTCTATGAAAGCTTCTATTCTAAGAATGGTGTCCTTGAAACTTAATTAATTGTCATAAAAACCCACCTGGCTCCTTTTAGAGAAGGAAATCAGCCATCCTTACCTGGTCTGGCCGACATGTGACTATAATGTGGTTCAACGCTTAACTGAAAAGGGCTTAACAAGCCACTCAGTTCAAGGGCGACTGGGATGGACAACAAATGTTGCCAGCAACATGCACTTAAACTATTCTTTAAAAAACTACTTGGGAACAGCAAGAGGGTTTTAGGATGCACTGAGAGGCAAAAAAACAATAGATCCAAATCCAGGCAGACCAGGGCAACCAACAGATTCCCCAGCAGTGTGTGAATCACACACTGGGTATTCAAATCCAGCATCCAAAGACAGCAGCTTGACAAAGCTGAATGAATCAATGAACACTGAAAGTTCCAACAGAACAGAAAGCAAAATACTGCAGATGGCGGAAATCTGGCCATTCAGGAGGTGAACAATGAGAAATCAGGACTGTTACTATCAATGAGTACACCCTGAAAGAACACTAAGACAGTAAGTGAATAATGTACCAAGAACTGTCAACCATGCATTGAAGCAGCTTAACCCTCTATTAATCCAGATTTCTCTGTAATGTACACAGTCAGGTACTTGTATGGACAAGATTTAGAAGCAGTATTTAGAATCATAGTGGTAGAGTCATACAGCACAGAAAAAGGCCCTTCAGCCAGCCCACCATGTCAGTGCCCACCATCAAATATCAATCTATACTAATCCCATTGACCAGAACTTGGTCAATAGCCGACTATATCTTGCCAATTTAAGTGCTCATCCAGATGCTTCTTAAATGTTGCGAGTGTACCTGTCTTCACCACCCTCTCAGGCAGCGCGTTCCATACATCCACCGCCCTCTTGGGTGAAAAATGTTTCCTTAGATCCCTCTAAACCACTTACTCCTCACCTTCAACCTATGCTTTCTTGTCTTCGACACCCTGAGAAAAGATTCTTACAATCTACCCCATCTATGCCTCTCATAATTTTGTATACCTGTATCAGAACCCCCATCAGCCCCAGGGAAAACAATCCCAGCCTGCCCAGTCTCTCCTCATAACTGAACCTTTCCATTCCAGGCAACATCCTGGTGAATCTCCTCTGCACCCCCTCGACTGTCATCACATCCTTCTGATGGTGTGACAACCAGAACTGCATACAATATTCTATCTGTGGCCTCACCACAGGGGAGGCAATGGTGGAGTGGTATTGTCACTGGACTAGGAAACCAGAGACCCAGAGTCATTCTCTGAGGACCCCGGTTCAAATCCCGCCACTGCAGATGATGAAATTTGATTTCAATAAAAATTTGGAATAAAAATAAGTCTAATGATGACCATGAAATCATTGTTGACTATCGGGAAAACCCATCTGGTTCACTAATGTCCTTCAAGGAAGGAAATCTGCCGTCCACACCTGATCTGGCCTTCATGTGACTTCAGACCCACAGCAATATGGTTGACTCTTAACCGTCCTCAAGGGCAATTAGGGATGGGGATAAATGCTGGCACAGCCTGCGAAGCCCACATCCCATGAATGAATAAAATGAATAAATTAATATAACAAATGTTTTATAAAGTTGGACCAAGACCTTCCTGCTCCTATGCCCTGGCAAGCATTCCATATGCCTTCTTCGTCACCCTACATGCCAGTGCTGTCACCTTCGGGGATCCATGGACTTGTACATCATGCTCCCTTTGCTCCTAAATGCACCCTCGGGACTGTCTGTTCATTGCATATATCATACCCTTATTAGGCCTCCCAAAATGTATCACCTCACACTTATTAGGATCAAATTCCCATCTGCCATTGCTCTGCTCAATTCACCAGGTGATCAAGATCAGTCTGTTGCCTCAGACTATCCCCCTCATGATCAACACCACCAATTTTCATGTCATCTACAAACTTACGAATTATACCTTCTAAATTCACAGCCAAGACATTAATGTATACAACAAACAGCAAGGGGCTCTGCATCAATCCCTGTGGTACACCTCTGGTCACAGGCTTCCAATCACAAAAGTAATCCTCCACTATCATCCATTTCCTCCTATTAACAAGCCAATTTTGGATCCAATTTTGCCAACTTGGGTTGGATCCCATGGCTCTAACCTTTTGGACCAGCCTTCCATATTGGACCTTGTCAAAGGCCTTACTGAAGTGCATGTCAACCTCATAACTGCGCTACCCTCATCAATATATTTAGTTTACTTTTCAAAAAACTCAATTAAATTAGTTAGATAGGATCTCCCACCAACAAATCCACGCTGAGTATCCCTGATCATTCCCTGCCTTTACAAGTGTTCATTAATCCTATCCCTCAGAATATTTCCCTACCCCTGACTAATCGACCTGTGATTACCTGGCTTACCCCTGCTGACCTTCTCGAATAAAGGTACCACATTAGCTATCCTCCAGACATCTGGCACTTCACTTGTGGCCAACGAAGACTTAAATATCTCCGTCAGGGCCCCAGCAATCTCCCTCCTTGCCTCCAATAGCAGCCTGGGAAACATCTCCTCAGGCCCTGTGGATTTATGCATCTTTATTGTTGAGAACGGACTATTTTACTAAATTTCCACCCAAACTGAAAGTCAATATATTCTCTGCAATGTGATGCAGCACTCAGATACATCCAAACAATAACTGGAGAGAATCCAATTTTGCAAAGAATCTCAACAAAATCCCAATTGCTCATCTGACCTTGCACACTCTCTTCGTTCCTGGTTCTAGACCACTCTATCACTAAAGGCCCTGTTCTGTTCACTCTACATCTCTTCACATGTTAAAATCCCTCAGAACCTCCTCTGACAGAAACAGACCCAACGTCCACATCTTGCATTTGCTATATCTGAGTCAGTCTGTTCTATATACCCTTCACTGCCTTGATATCACCCCAGTCTGTACACAGCTCTACAATGTGTTTATCTCGATTCATCATTCCATCTTCACTATTATACACTGTTGCCTTTAAACCAAGGCCACATTCAGCTCCTTCACACAGCATCAAGCTCAATAATCCAGCATCCCAGCAGCAAAGGAAAGCATTTAGGGAGTTGTACTGAGTGAAATGTCCACCATCAGGAACAGCTAGCCCCGAACACAATTGACACAAACTCCAGCAAATAGTCTGTGCAGAGATTGTCGACCTGCTGTAAACAACTCAACACAAACGCACTCAGCTACACAAAATATGAGGCGTTTTCAAAGTCTGCCTTACACAGGACTAGGCAATCTGCCCAGCATCTGTAACAGTACAGGGACATACACAACGAAAAAGAAAAAAAAACAATTACCCGATCCAGCTCATCTCCCGAATGAGGACTGAAGGTTAGCGGCTCGAGAAACAACGAGGA